>NW_025544670.1:208452-223772 GCF_011800055.1 Colletotrichum gloeosporioides | reverse complement strand
AATATTCTTAAGTATTATTAGTAACTATAGATTTATATCCCTCTATTTTATAAATAAAAATATATATTAAGGTATCTCTTTATAAGTTAAAATAACTTTACTATTACTTATATAGAGGATCTTATTAAGAACTAATTTAAATTTATAAAATATTTATTTTATTTTTCTTTTCTTTTTATAAATCTAATTACTTATTTTCCTCTAAAGTATATTTTATATACTTGTATTAAGTTTTAGTTTTATTAAAATAGTAATAATAATACCTCTCTTTTATCTTAAAACTAGAGAAATAAATTCTATAAATCTTTACTTTTATAAACTTAAGAACTAATTAACTCTAAAGTATTTATATTACTAAAGAGAGTAATAATAACTATAACTATAAGATTAATAAACTAAATAAAGTAAGATATCTCTATTATATAGTAAGTAATAATTATAGTAATTATTGTTTATACTTATTTTATTCTTCTACTTTTAAGTATTATAATTTATATTTTAATAGTAACTATTAAGAATATATTATTATTTCTCTTCAGTTTATTTCAAAAGTTAATAAATTAAATATAACTATCTATAAAGTTAAAATTCTTTATATTATTCTTAAGTTTAAAAGAGCTAGAGTTATAAATTTCTTATTCTTAAGATTACTTTTCCTAGGTAATAAATATATAATATCCTATAAAAGCTTATAATATTAAATACTTTATTTAGATTCTTATAAAAATAACCTTTCTATGTCTATATAAAATAAAATACTCTAAATTTATAGAATATTTTTAATTTAGGAACTTACTATAACTTAGAAATTTAATTAAGAACTTTAAGAGAAGAAGATTTCTTATTTAAAGAAGAGTATATAATAGAAGTATTTTTTTATAAAAGCTCTTATTCTTAGAAACCTAAAGGTTTTACTCTATTAAAGATTAAATAGAAACCTTTAAACTAAACATCTTTTAAATTACTTCATTTTTTATTTTTTATTATATTACTCTATCTTTAATAGCTAAATTTTATAGTACTAAAATTCAAAAATACTATAACTTATAATTAAGTTAAGGCTTCTTAATTAACTCTTTTAAAAATAAAGATATTATAATGTTATCTCCTTTTTTAATCTTTAAATAAACTCTTATAAATTAATTTATTAATTATACTATACTTCCTCCTCTTAAGAATAAGTTTTATATTAATATTTTAATTTAACAGTTTATCTTAATTAAGTACTTTTAAGAGTATTAGTCTATTTTTAAGTTTATTACTAAGGAAGTTTATTCTAGCTCTTTAATTATAACTTCTAGTAATATATTTTAATAATATTAAACTTTTTATAAACCTCTTTATACGTTTATTACTTCTATTACTAAAAATATACTTTTTTAATATATATTAAACTTCTTAACCTTTTTATAAACTAAAACTTTATTATTTATCTCTTATAATAGAACTTATATTATTCTTATTACTTAAAATATAATCTCCTTTAATCTCTATTAAAGAGATATTAACTATTATAAACTTACTTATTTATTATATTCTATTTTCTCTTAATATACTATTTCTAATTATAACTTTTCTAATATTAAAGAGAAGTTTAAGAATTTCTTAAGAAATATTAAGATTATTCATAAAGATTAAACTTTATTATTAAGGATTTAGAGAATTTCTTTTATATTTATAAGTTCTCTAATATAAACCTTTTTTCATTATTAATAAATTTAATTTATTACCTATANTATATTAAGTTTATAAATATAAAGTTTTTATAAATATAATATTTCTAGTATTTAATAAATAGTTTATTTTAGGTTTAAATATTATAGGTTTCTTAAGTTTTAGAAAGTACCTTTAAAGTTTATAGGTAATTTAGAGATTTTATATTAAATAGGAGAGGCTTACTTATAAATTTATTATCCTTATAAATATAATACAACTAAATATAATATATTTATAAGATTTAATAGTTAATAAAATATTTAGATTTTATTTATAGAAGAGCTTTTATAAACTTACTTATAAATATCTTATTTATAAGTATATAGATAACTTAGAGGTTTTCTTATTAATACTCCTATTTTAACTATATTAGTAGTCTAGTCAACCTATATAAATAGGTATTATAGTTCACTCTATACTTTCTTTTCCCTATACTTTAAACCTAATAGTAGTACTTTAACCTATACCTAATTTTAATAAAGTAAATAAATAAATCTTAGTATAACTAGTTATTAATTCTTAGCTTAACTTATCCCTAGTAGAAGAGGGTAGGTAGGTAAGTAGTAAAGTAGTAAAATATATTAATAAGAGTGTTATTCGCAATATAGCTAGAACTTAGTAATAGCTTAAACCTATACTTAAGGGCGTAAACTTAATAGTATAACTCTTTGCTATTATAGCTAAAAGGGTTCTTATAGCTATAATATAAAAACTTAACTTTCTAAATAAGGCTTTAAGCTTATTCCTTATATCCTCCTATATATATAATAACTATAATATCTTTCCCCCTTATTATACCTATATATAAATTAAGTAAAGTTACTTTAGATAACTTAATCTATAAAACTAAAGTAAATAAAATTAAAGGTTCTAAATATAGTAACCTTTTTTATACTACTAAGAAGACTCTATTTAAATTTACCTAGAAGTAGCTACTTAAAATAGCTAATAAGTGTGATATACTAAAATTGTATAGTCTTAAGATTAATATAGAGATAGTTAAGGTTACTAATAATAATCCTAATACCTATAAATACCTTATAGACTTCCTTAAGATAGCTAACGTAGCCTAAAGGCTTAAATATTAGTAAGTTAAGAAGGGTAAATATATTAAGAGTATAGCTAATAGTAGTAAGGCCCTTTATTAAATTACATAGTAGGGCGGAAGACGTTATCTAAATAGCGCGATAGCATAAAGGCCTTAAGGCCTCTATACCTAGTAGAGCTTATAGTATAGATATCTAAATAGTAGAGGAGACTTTAAGAGAAGATAGGTATAAATTAAATATAGTATAAGAAATAGAAGAGATTAATATAAATAGAAGTAGCTAGAGGAAGATAGTTAAGGCTTAATATAATAGTTAAAGTTAGAGGAGTATAGAGGCGAAGAAGATATCTAAGTCTAAACTATAGTTATATAACGTAAAGGTTATTAGTAGAGGGCGAGAGGACTAGTCTAGCTTTTACAGTTAATACTAGTTGAATTTCATAATATAAGGCTAGTAGCCCCTATTTTAACTATATATTATAGATATTAATATATATTAAATTAGTATTTACTCTCTATTCTATATTTATAATAAATCTAATTATTTATTAGTTATTATACTAAATATCTTATATATACTTAGTTTGAGTTTAATATCTTAAAATAGTTTTTAGAAAGTTGTTATTATTTATATTATTTCTATTAAACTTAGGAGTTTTATTTTTATAATTAAAGTAATAACTATTATTATTAAGTTACTTTTTATTAGATTAGTCTTTTAAAACATATTATAAAACATTTTAATAAAGAATAATATATAGTTTTATTATCTATAAAAGAGGTATCTATAGTTATAAGTAAGATAAAAAAATAAGATCTAAATATCTATAAACTTACCTCTTAAAATATTAAAGGAAGTTATAAAGTAGTAAATTTAATACAAATACTATATAGTTTATTTTATAATAACTAGATATTCTTTAGATAGATTTATTAGAAGTAGTGTTAATAAATAAGTAGTATTTTATAAATTAAAATTTCTAAGTAATCTTCTTTATATATAAATTATTAACTAATAAAATCTTTTAACCTCTTTAATCCTTTAGAACTCTTACTCCTAAGTCCTATTTAATATCTCTCTATTCTTTAATTTCATACTTTTTTTAATTCCTGTATAGCGTAGTGGTGTGCGCCTAGAACCCCTTTTCCTCTCTTCTAATTAGTTAAGGACCTACTATAAAATATAGGTCCCTCCCTTAAGGGACTTATATATATAGTGGGGCACTAACAGCCTCTAGCTAATCATTATATAGTATTATATACGTATCGTCTACCTAATTATGTACTATAACGTAGCCTAAGTTTTCTTCTTATAAAGGGTTTCTCAGTAGCGCTTTGCTTAGTATTAAGTATTAGTATAGAGTATTAGAGCCTTAAGCCCTCTAGTATAGAGTAAATAGAAGGGGAAGTACCCTCATACCTTCTAATATACTTTTTTTAATCTTATTAATAATCTTATAAGTTTTCTTCTTATTATTCTTATAAAGTAAAATAAGGAAATTATTAATATAAAGTATACTTATAGCTTTTTACTTAAAGTTTTATAAAAGGTAGGGGCTCTCTTTTAAACTTTATAAACTAAATTTCTTAAGAGTAGAGCTAAACTTTTTATAGTATAAAAAGTAAGTATCTTTAAGCTTATATAGAACCTTTTATATTTAATTTCTAAGTAAAGATTTATTTTAAGGGAAGCAGCTTTAACTTTTAAGTATACTTTTAAATTATATAATAGCCTCTATATCTTAAAATTAATAATCTTCCTAAGTTCTTTATAGTATATAAGTAATAAGCAACTTCTTAGATTACTTAAGAAACTTCTTAATATCTTTTTAAGTTTTTAGGAATAATAGTAATTAGGTATGATATATTTCACTAGATTATAAGAGAGGATAAAAAAGAAGTTTTAAAGTTAATCTTTTATAGATATTATTTATTATAAATATATTCAATTTAGCTCTTATTATCTTATAAAATATATAGTAAAATCTCTTATTTTATTTATAACTTTTTATTTTTCTAGTATAAAGGTTATAAAGAAGTTATTCTACTCCTATTTATTAAATATTACATTTCTATATATTACATTAATACAGTAATTAATATATATTATAAAAGTATCTTTAAGTTTATTTTATAGATTACTTTTTTAGAAAAATTAATCTAAATATAAATCTTCTTTATATATAAGTATTTTATTTTTAGTCTAGAGGTCTCTTCTTATATATTTCTAGAATTAAACCTATTTTTGAAAAAACAAATTCTTATAAAAGTTATTTATATCTATTACTCTTAACTTTTCTATATTTTCTACTAAAAACTTTATTTTAGTAGTAAATCCTAGCTCTTCTTAATATTTTAGAATAATAATATAAATATTACTCTTAAGAACTTTACTATATAAGGTTTTAGAGTTTATTTAGAAGAACTATTCATAAATAAATAGTTTATAATTTTAGAGGATTCTTTAAGAATGAAAAGGGCATATTAAGTATTTTTTAAATATATCCTTCTTACTTTCTATAATCTATAGTAATAAATATATTATAATTACTTTAGAAATTAAAAAGTTACTTTTATTTAAGATATTAACGTTTATAAATATATTAAAAGGAAATATAATTCCTCTATTTTCTCTATTATAGGTCTTATAATTTTAAATTTATACTTTCTTTAATATCTTTTTTTAGATAGAACTTNTAAAGTTATTAAATATAATATCTTATAAAATAATAACGTTTTTAAATATTAAATCTAAATCTTATAGAGATTATATATATAAAGTATATATTTTATAAAATATCTAATATAGCTCTATAAAATTATTCAAATTTTATTCTTTCTATTTCTCTCTCTCTTTATCTTTTGAGAATATACATTTTATAATTATAAATATATATCTCTCCTTAATAAAGTGAAGTTTTAAAGTTTTATAGTATATTATAAATTAATACTTATATATTAAAATATCTTTTAAATTAATAATTTTGAACTTTATTAAAGGATTTCTACGTTATTAATATATAAAGACTTATTTTATATAAGAGAATATCTATAGATATTAATTTATTTTATAATTTAATTAAAGGTTTTATTATATTTAATATCTATATATTTCCTATAATTACCTTTCTTTTTACTCTCTCCCCCCCTATTAATTATTCTTTATATAAAGAGGGGGAGGTCTAATATTAGTACTATTCTCTTAAACTTATTATTAATATTTAGTTATTCTTTAGATTATAATAATAGGTCTATTTATATCTTATTTTATTTTATATATAAGGAGTCCTTTCTATTTGAAAACTTAGTTCTTAAAAGTTAATAATATTAAGAAGATTCTATAATATATTTTATTTTTATAATATAATTTAAACAGCCCTTTTAAATATTCATTTCTAATTATAATAAACTATGAAATTTCTAAATAATTAAATAGATCTTAAGAAGTTTATTAATATAAGTATCTACTCTTAGGTTTAAATAGTCCTCTTAAATTAATTTATTATAAATAAATAATAGAATAATTTTTGTATTTTAGATATATTAGTCTTTTAATCCTTATTCTAAGTATCTTACACTAAATATATAAGAACCTTTTAGCTTAAGTATTTAGTTTATAAGTATTAAAAATAAGTGTTATCTTTATATTTAAGTTTAGAATTATAAGAGGGTTATTTTTCAAAACTTTATATTACTTATTCAGTAGTATTTATAACTCCTAAGTAGCTTCTAGTTATCTATAGTGATTTTTACCCACTTAGAGTAATAGACCTCCTAACTCTACGCCTCCTAATAATATATATAGCCTAATATAAGTTTGAGGATAAGGAAGAGGAAGAGGCAGAGGGATAGGTATAAAGCTTTTTATGTAGTAGAGTTTTTATAATTCTAGCTATTAGACCCTCTTCTAATAACCTCTTTAGTTAAGGAGTTAACTCTTATATAGTAGTATTACGCAGCTTTAAGAGCTTTAGTAACCTATTAAGCCTAAATATAATTAGCTCTACTATATATAAGCACTACTAGCTCTATACTATATAGCTAGTATTATTACTATTCTACTAATCTATTTAGCTAAAGTATATATTAAATTTTGTATAGTAATATTTAGAGAGTTTACTTACTAATAGAAATATATAAGGTTTCTATACTATATTCTTTAATTAATAGAGGTATAAGTTAAAATATCTATTTAGTACTTCTAGAATTATACTTATATATAGAGTGATTTTTACTATAGTCTTTTTATAGAGAGGCTGCGTTATAACTATAGACTTAATAACTCCTAAGTAACTTATTTAAAGATAAATTTATATTAAGAGTAAAATAAAGTAATTAGAAATAGGTTTATATTTAAAAATTAAGATATTCTAAAACTACTAAGTCCTAACTAAATACACCTTAAGGAAGAGTTTAGGTAAACCTTAATATAACTAGCGCTATAAAAGAGATAAAACATTAGTACTAGTAATATTAACATAACTAATAGAACTATATATAATGCTGAAATTAGTAGCCTTATAACTATTAAGTATATATTAATATAACTAAAAGAAAAAAAGTATAATTATATAAATTACTTATTATAGTAATTCCTATAATTAGCTAAAGTGAATAAAAACTATATATTAGGCTAGTTACTATAAAAAGTATATGTAAATAGAATAATAATTCTCTGAAGTTAATAATATAGTTATTATTGACTAAACTAAATATTAAGTTAAGATTTCAAACTAAAATAATAGAAACTAGTAATCTATAATAAATTAGTAGACTATAACTTTAATAATACTATAGATCTTAAATATCTAAATTAGAAAAAAACAAAGCTACTATAATTAACTTTATAGTAATAGTTTTATAATTAATTACTTATTATAGTAATTACTAAATTAAGTAATCACCTAATTAAGTAAGGGTTTATAGGGAAAAAAAGTATTATAAATATAATAGATTTTTCTACTTAAAATAGATTTTAAGGAAGTAAGTAAGATAATAGTTTTATTTATTTTAACTGTTATAAATTATTACTACTACCTTTTACTAATACTAATTATTCCTATTATTAGCATTATTTCTTTTATATTAGTAATAACTATCTATACTAATTATAAATAGTTATTATTAAATAGAGGGAAGTTTATTATAATAACTAATAAAATATAAAGGTTCCCTATTCAGTTAAATTCTTCTTATAAAAATACTTCGTTAAGATTTATACTTTATTTAGAAATAGAAGTAAAAATAGATAGTATAAGTATTCTAAGAATAGAAATTAAAGAACTATAATAACAATATAAAACCTTATAACCTAAACTTCATACTTAATAGGAGAATAATAAGATAATAGTACGTATCTTTCTTTATATAAAAGCGTATATAGTTATAGTAATATTATTAGGGGTAGGAATATTATATAATATAGCAAAAGGAGGAAGCTTTTTATTTTACTAGTTATTATAATAAGATTCCTAATAATTAAGAATAACTATCTATAGTTAGTATAAATACCTACTATAAATATAAAAGAAATAATACTAATAATAGTATTAATAAGTAAAAGGTAGTAATGATAAGTAGTAGTAGTTAAATAGATAAAACTATTAGATTGCTTACTTCCTTAAATCTATTCTATATAGAAAAGTCTATTATATATATAATACATTTTTTCCTTATAGACCTTTACTTAATTAAGTAATTACTATAATAGGTAATTAATTATAAAAGTCTTACTATAAAGTTAATTATTATAACTTTATTTAATCTAACTCAGATATTCTAGATCTATAGTATTATTATAGTTATAGTTTATAGATTTAATATAGATTATTAGTTTCTATTGCTTTAGTTTTAAATCTTAACTTAATATTAACTTTAGTTAATAATAGCTATCTTATTAACTTTAGGGAATTATTATTCTATTTATATATACTTTTTATAGTAAACAGCCTAATATATAGTTTTTATTTACTTTAACTAATTATAGGAAATACTATAATAGGTAATTTATATAATTACACTTTTTATTCTAGTTTAATAAAGTTATAGTTACTTTATTCCTTTTAATTATATTAATATATAATTAATAGTTATAAGGAGAATTATTTGATTATTAAGTATAGTGTTATTAATTATATTAGTATTAGTAGTCTTAGCCTTATATCTTTTTTATAGTACTAGTTATATTAAGTTTTATTTAACTTTTCCTTTAGGGGGTATTTAGGTAGGACTTAGGAGTTTTAGAGCCTCTTAGAAGTTAAGTAATATTTATTTTACTTAAATTCTCCTTAGTATTAGAAAACATTAGTAAAGTTATATAGGCCTAAATATATAATAAACTACCTATAGCACGTAGTATTTAGGCTTTTAATTAGGCTGTTAGTAATACTTTTATTAGATTTAGTATAAATCAATAGTATTTTTTTATTAATAATATTTCAATAAATAAAGTAATAAGTTCTATCTATATACTTTAGTTTTTTTATAAAATTCTAGATATTTAGCTAAATATTAAGCTAATTGAGAATTAGTAATTATACTAGGAATAGTTAGGTTATAATTAAACCTTAATAAATTATTAATACTAATAAGAATATTATTTAAATAGATAGCTTCTTTAGTTATTTCTTTTAAAGCTATATATTTAGCTTTATAAGTATTAGTTATAGGGCTTTTTTATAAGCTAGTATTCTAGTTTATTATATTTCTATTTAAAAAGAATATATAACTAGAGGTAAATTTTCTTTCTAGTATATAATTACCTTAATTAGAATCTAAAAAACCCTATATTCTTATAATAGGAATATTCTAGTAAACACTTAATAAATAGTTAGTATTATAATTTAAATAACCCTAAATTCTATTTAAAGGTTTAAAATAGATATTAGAAGGATTTAATATAAATCTAGCTACTTAATTTACTATAAAGGCTATATAAGGTTTAGTTTTTATTACTAGCTAGATTATAAAGCCTACTTCTTATTAAGATATCTATATATCTTATTTAGTAGTTTAATTTTTATTTTTAGTTAATTTAAGAATTAGATCTACTAAAATAGTATATTTATATATATTTTCCCTATTAAATCTTTTAATTATAGCTATAGTATAATTATATAATAGTATAGTAAAATATACCTTTTCTTTACTAATATTAATTTATTAACCTAGAAAGGTACTAACCTCACCTATAGGTTATAATTTCATTAAATTCGCTATTTTTATAGCTAATTCTTCTACTTCTTTCTTAGGCTTTAATATTAAAATATTCTTAATACAGTATAATAATATAACTTTAGTTATTGTATTAATAAAAACGCTATTATTATAAGGAAATATAATAAATTCTAATTTAGCTAGTTATATAGCTAAAAATTTATACTATAATCTAAGGCTCTATTTCAGTCTATATAGAGCTTTTAGTAATTTTAATACTTATTTAGAGTATCTTTTATTAAATAGCCTTATACCTAATATAGATAAATTTCTTTATCTATAGGAGTATATATAAAGGTATTTCTTACGTTAAATTAACGTATTATATAGCTCTTATTCAATACTATAATTATTAATAGCCTATAGGTCTTAAGCCTATAAGTAGTACTAAAAATATCTATATAGTTAATACTTATAATTTAATTAAAGCCTTTAGTTACTAATCTTACTTTAGACTTAATTATACTACTATTTTTTACTTTTTTCTTTTTAGATACCTACTTAGTATTAAGAGGGATTTTATTATTAGGTAAATTAATTAAAATCCATATTTTTTATACTATTAACTTATTTATTTCGTTATTTATAACTTTTTCTTAGTCTAATTTATAAGCTAAGCTAATAGCGTATTTATAACTATTAGGATTATCTATATTTATATTTAATACTAATATTTATTTAATTTATCTTCTTTATTATTATAGTAATTAATAGTAGTTAGTTTACTATTATTATTATTAATATTAATATCTTATTCTTCTATAGCTAATTCGTCTATAGAAGTAGAAGAGTTATTATTATTATTATTATTATTATTATTATTATTAATACTATTACTATTTAGATTATTAGATATAGTATCTANATTATTAATAATAATATTTCTATTTAGACTATTAGATATAATATCTATGTTTCTATTTTTAGTATTAATGATATTAGTTTTAGTCCTATTGATATACTTATAGGGAAGATGATTCTCTATAATAACTAAATCTCTAGCCTATAAAGGTTTATTAGTTTCTAAGCTAAAAACCCTATATTAAGATAAATTTATACTAAAATATATTAAGATACCTTTAATACCTCTAGGTAATAATTTAGTTAGTTTATTAGTTTTATTTTTATAATAAACTAAAGATCTAAAAACCCTAAAGTATAAAATAATAAGTTTTCTATTATATTTTAATTAATATAAGGTTTTATAATTAATAGAACTATTAGGGGTTTTATTATATAAATAAACTATAGTATAAATAGTATCCCCCTAGAATTCTAAGAATAAGTAACTATTATATAATCAAGCTTTAACTTTATTAAGTAAAGTTCTATTTATTCTTTTAATAGTATTTTTTTATTCTAGTATATAAGGACTAGGTTTTTAATATATTATAATAGAATTAGCTAATTTAGCTATAGACCTACTATTAATATATTTAGTACTATTATTAATACTTAAAATAGTTATTTTTCATTATTAGTGCTATTTACCTTAGCTATTAGTTTAAATAGTTTAAAAGTTTTAAAAGCTTTATCCTTAGTAACTAATAATTTAATTTCTAGATATTTAGTATAATTATCTAGAAAGGTTATAAAATATCTTTCATTATTTCAAGTTCTAGGTTTATAACGCTATATAAATCACTATAGATTTTTTCTAAGTATTTAGTAGCCTTATTATTACTAAATATTTTATTTATTTTATTAGTTAGGTTAGATTTATTATAAACTTTATATTTAGTGAAATTATTAGATTCAAGAAGTAGATTTAAACTTATAATATTACTATTTAATTTATTTAAGTAATTAATACTTATATACCCTAACCTATTATATATAAGTATTTTACTAGTTAGAGTATTTAGTATATTTATATTATTTATATTATTAGTACTATTAGTATTACTTTTTAATATTTTAATAAGTAAATGATATAAATTTCTGTTTTACTAGCTTAAGTTAAAAGTTAACTATTTTTTATAATAAAAAAATAGTTTTAAATAAAAATAGTAGTTCTATTATTATAGTTACTAAAAATTCCCAACTTATTAAATTAATACTAATCTAAGGTATATATAAGTAGTCTTTAAAGATTAATTTAATATTAATATCTATAAATTTAATATAATANGAGTAATTTAATATTAGTATCTATAAATTTAATATAATAGTCTCTATATAATTTAATATTAATTAGTTTTACTTTTCCCTAGTTTACTTATTTATTATAAGGTTTTAAAGATATAAAATAGTTTTTATTAGTTATAATATATACTTCTATAGCTATATCTAATATAAAATTATTTATATATATATCCTTATTTTCCTTAATATTACTACTATTATTTTTATTAGTTATAGTAGTATTAAGTATATTAATATAGGAATTTACTTTAATAACTATATTAAAGTCTTCTAAATAATTAGATAAATTATTATTATAATTATTAATTTTATTAGATTCTAAATTAAAATCTAATATGAAGGTTTTATTATTAAAGTCTCTAATAATAAAAAGCTTTATTTAGTAAACTATAATTAATTTTATTATTAAGATCTTTAGAAATATCCTAATTTTTAGGAGCTAAAATTAAATTTAAATGAAAGTACTTACTAGTATTATAATTAGTAACTTTATAATTATTATATCATAATCCTCTAATCTTTTTCTAGCTATTTTTATTTTTAGTTACTTTATAAGATTTATTATTAAGGTTATTATTTTTATAATATCACCCTTATTTATTAATTTTATAATTAGTAATTAATATTTTATTTCTTCTTTTTTAAAAATTAATTCTTTTAGATCTATTTATAATACTACTAATTAAAGGAATTATAATATAGGAATCTAATTTAATTCTAAAGTATTACGTAATATTAAATAGAAAACCCTTAAATATATTACTATTAAACCTATTTAAAATCTAAGTTAATAATAAGTTTTTAAGAATATCTAATTTTTAAACTTCTAATTTATTAGATATTTCTTTAATCTTATTAATATAGTCTTNCTTTAATATTATTTTAGTTAGATAATTTATTATTTAGGAAATCATAAAATAATAGATTATTTGAAATAAATTCTTTAGGATTATAGGTTTTTTTTAATATATCCTATAGAGTTTTAATAATTTCTATATATTAGATTAATATAAGAGGATTATCTTTAATATATAATAATATTAAACTAAAAACTTTTTTGAATTTTTTTATAATAGGATTTTTACTCTCTATATTAGAATTATTACTCTTATTCTTACTATTATTATTAATAGGAGTTTTTTTAATAGTATAATTTAAATCTTTAGTAATTAGATAAACCTATATTTTAATTACTTAAGCAGTATTATTTATATTACTCTTAAGCTTAGAAATAAAAAGGAACTTATTATTAAAAGAGTTTATTTTTTACTATTAATAATAATATATTTATTATTTTTATACTAAAATAAGATAAAACTACTTAAGTTTATATAAGTAGGTTAAAATATAACTAATTAATATTTATTTTTAAAGAATTTTGAAACTAATAGATACTTATAATTCTATATAATACCTTATTATAAAGAAATAAAGATCTTTTTATAATAAGTATTATACTTAAATAAAAAAAAACTAGAATAGTTTTATTTTAAGTTATCTATTTCTAGATAAATAATCCCTTTAACACTTAAAAGATAGAAATAAAAGTTCTTAAAAGATATATTTTTAATTCCTTATATAAGATTTCTAATATATTATCTTAATTTTTATAATAAAAATCAGAGTCTTTATATTTAGTGTATTTATTATTAAGTATTATAGCGAAATAAAATGTATTTTTAGGTAGGGTAGTTTCCTAGGAAGTATAAATCTTAAGCTTATAACTTATAAAACTATATTAGCAGTCTAGTTAACCTATATTAGTAGGTATTATAGTTCACTCTATACTTATTTTCCTAGTACCCTAAACCTAATAGTAGTACTTTAACTTATACTTAATCTTAATAAAGTAAATAAATAAATCTTAGTATAACTAGTTATTAATACTTAGCTTAACTTATCCTTAGTAGAAGAGGGTAAGTAGGTAGGTAGTAGAGTATAAAACGTACTAGTAAGAGTGTTATTTATAATATTATAAGAGCGTTATTTGAAATATTATAAAGGTATTATTTATAACGTAGAATGCTAATAATACTTATAGCTTATATAGCTAAAGCTTAGCAATAGCTTAAACCTATACTTAAGGGTATAAACTTAATAATATAACTTTTTATATAACTAAAAGGGTTCTTATAGCTATAGTATAAAAGTTTAACTACTACTTTAAATAAGGCCTTAAGCTTATCCCTTATATCCTCCTATATATACTATAACTATAATAACTCTCCTATTTTTCCTATTTATTATAACTCTATATAGGCTAAGTAAAGCTATACTAGATAACTTAATTTATAAGACTAAAGTTAATAAAATTAAAAGCTTTAAATATAATAACTTTCTCTATATTAATAAGAAAACTCTCCTTAAATTCGCTTAGAAGTATTTACTTAAGATAGTTAATAAGAGCGATGTAATAGAGTTATATAGCCTTAAGATTAGTATAGAAATAGTTAAAGCTATTAATAATAATCTTAATACTTATAATTACTTTATAGGTTTCTTTAAGATAGCTAAAGTAGCCTAAATAGAATATTAGTAAGTTAAGAAGGGTGAATATATTAAGAGTATAGTTAATAGTAGTAGGGGTTAAGACTATATAGTAGAGTAGAAGATATTATTTAAATAGTATAATAGTATAGAGACTTTAGGGCTTTTATACTTAGTAGAGCTTATAGCGTAGACGTCTAAATAGCAGAGGAGACTTTAATAGAAGATAAGCGTAGATTAAATATAGTGTGAGAAATAGAGGAGACTAATAAAAGATAGAGGTAGCTAGAGGAAGATAGTTAACTTAGTTTATTATAATAGTTAAAGTTAGAGGAGCGTAGAGGTGAAGAAGATATCTAAGTAGTTATATGACCTGAAGGTCGTTAGTAGAGGGCGAGGGGACTAGTCTAGCTTTTATAGTTAATACTAGTTAAATTTCATAATATAAGGCTAGCAGCCTAACCTATAAAAGTATATATAATTAAAGTATTATTATTAGGGGTAGGAATATTATATAATATAGTAAAAGGGGGAAAATTTTCGTCTTATTAATTATTATAGTTAAATTCCTAATAATTAAGAATACTATTTATAGTTAGTATAAATAGCTATTATAAATATAAAAGAAATAATATTAATAATAGTAATAATAAGTAGTAGTAGTTAAATAGATAAAACTATTAAATTACTTACTTCTTTAAAATCTATT